>NC_056733.1:1835331519-1835336519 GCF_019279795.1 Protopterus annectens | reverse complement strand
ATGCTAGGTTTCCTTGGCTCCTGGCAGGACACTGGAACAGCAGCACTGGTGCCTTTGGCACCTTCTATTGATGGCAACTAACTTGTCACAAGCTCAAGGTCCTTCCTACCTATAATCCCTCCTTGCGGCTGAATCATCCAGATTGAGTATGCCCCCATTATAGTACCACCAACTCTAATATAAAACTGAAAGAACTTCCCTACTCTCCAAAGATCACTTATAAGTCTCGCAGGAAAGAGATAATTTATAGAGGAACTGTGGGTGGATATTTCCAGTGCATGGACAGAAACTAAAGAAATCTAACATTCCATTAAGTAAATAACTTACGTATTTCTCAGGGCCTGTCCAGATGCTAGAACAGCAGGACAAATTCCTCAGCTAATGTGAGTGGCCTACCCCCAAAACCCTTTCAAAATGGTTGTTCAAAGGAAGCGCTTGCTCTGGAAATAGTCAAGGCTGTAATGTTTAGCAAAGATATGCAAAGAAGACTTAAGTAGCTGCTACTGCAAAATCCTTAAGGGGACAATTTCATTGTCAGGGCACAAGCCACATCCACGGCCTTTCTGAGTGTGCTTCTGGTGAGACAGTGAGTTCATTGCCCACTTTGTCATAGCATAAGATCCCAGTTGAAATTCACTGTGCTAATGTAGCCTTGGACACTTAGCTTCTGGAAAGCTAAGAAAAAGCTGTTTGGCCTTCTTGAAATTCCTTATGCGGTCCAATAAAATCTCAGTTGCCTATGTATATCCAAGCAATGCAGTAGATACTCCCATTTGTTCATATGCTTGGGGGAAAAGTACAGGCAAATGAATATACTGGCTCAAATTAGTCTGCATAGTGACTTTTGGTAGAAAGGATGGTTTTGTTCTCAGAGAGACAATGTCATGATGAAGAACAGTATAATGATATTGGGAAGACAAGCATGTAACTTCGAAATCCATCTTGCTGAAGTAATCGCTTCAAGAAAAAACATCTTCCATGAAAGTATTTAATATCTGCTAAACTGGGTGGTTCAAAAGGTGGTCTCATCAGGGATTCTAATACAAAGTTTAGATCCAAAGCAGGTGCTGGTCTAATTACAGGATGTCTGGATTGGAAGATACAGTTAAGAAATGCTTTATAAGATCAGTGTGCAGCTGCATTGCTTGAAAGGCCTTCATGAAAAAAATGACACCTAAGTGAATTTTGATTGAGAAGTATCTTGCCCCTTTGTTGCACAAGTCAGTCAAGATTAGGACCTCTTCTAATGGTGCTGGTGAAATATTTCTGCCCTGGGTCCAACAAAGAAAACTTTTTCCATTTGCCTCTGTAAATCCTTTTGGTCAAGTTCTTGTGAGAGGCTCGAATTAGTTCCACTACCTCAGGGGGAACAAAATTCCTCGACACTATAGGAACTGTAGAACTGGAGAAATCAAGTTGTTAGAATGAGGGACCGAATGTCCAGATGAGGCATTCTGGATGGGTGAGTTAATAAAATGGGGCTCTGTGAACAGGTATGGGTTTCTTCGTTAGATAAGGCTACAGCAAAGGAAACCATATCTGTTGAGGCCAGAATAATGCCATGAGAATGAAATGGATCTTGCATGCTTTGGTTTTCTGAAACAAGCTTGTAATAAAGGAAAGTGGTGAGTAGGCATAAAGCAGACACAGGGGCTCATGGGAAACTGTCCTTGAGGAATTATACCGAATAAAATACGGGTACCTGGTATTGAACAGTGAAGCAAAACAACTGCAACAAGAGTCCCCCCATTTCTTGAATATACTGCTGGTCACTCTGATATTGAGAGACCATTTGTGAGGAAGCAGTATTTGTCTGCTCAATATGTCCAGAATCACGCTGGACATCCTGGGTATGTGTGCTACTGTTAGAAAGTGCTGCAAGGCAAATGCCCATTCCCACACTCTCACTGCTTCTCTGCACAGTGGATAAGATTGGGTTCCCTTTTGCATGTTGATATACAATACCACAACTAGGCTGTCTGACTGTATGGTACATGCATCTCAAGGAAGCACATCCTGAAATGCCTGCAACTCTATGAAGACTGCACTCATCTTGAGTATGTTGATGTGAAACAGTGCCTCTTCTGGAGTCCATGAACATTACACCATTTTGTTCGAGAAATGCTCCCTCCACCCAAACAAAGGTGGTGCCGTGATTATGGATGCTATGGGAAATGGTTTGGTGAATAAAGACCTGCTTGTCAAATTTTGTGCATGAGCCCACCATTGTAGGCTTTTCCTGATGGCCCTTGAAAATCCTGTGACTGCATGATACACCGTTTGTCAGGATTGATCCAACTGGGTTCAAAGCATCCATTGCAGTATTCTCATGTTTAGCCTATGAGGAACCATTTGAATTAATGTAACCAATAAACCCCAGCATATTTGGATTCTGGCCACTGATGAGCTTTCCTTATGGACCAGAACTGAGACCTCTTTTACTATGGCTGAGACCCTTCCTTGAGGTAGGCTTTCCAGTTGATTTCAGGTGTCAATCCAGCAACCTATAAAAATAGATCCTGGGCAGACTATAGATTGGATATGGCCATGTTGATAGTGATCCCCAAAGACAGACAGATGAAAAACAAGTACTCTCTTGCCACAATAAGCTGATCTATAGATGGAGCTACCTGGAGCCAACTGTCCCAATAAGGGAAAATCCATATCCCTAGAAGTTGCAGGTAAGTCATGACTCAGCCATGCATTTGATGAACACCCAGGTTGGCTATGGTGAGATAAAACAAAGGCCTACAACTGAGAATGATTGCTTCCAGGTCAGAATCAGATACCTCCTGAATGCCTTGTTTATCATTATATGAAGATATGAATGTTAAAGGTCTACAAAACACATCCAATACCTTGCCTGCAAGCACAGGAGTACTTACTACACATTGACTAAACAGAAAGACTCCTTTGCTTAATTATTAAGCCAAATGAGATCAAAAATTGGCCTGAGGTCTTTGGCTTTTTGGAAACTAAAAAGAACCTGGAGTAAAATCCAGATCCTCTCTGGTCCAGTGAGACCTCCTGGGCTGCTCTTTTGCTGAGGAGAACTTGTACCTCTCATTTACTGCTGCTTCCCTTTGTCTGGGTGGCACTAAAATAAATTGGGAAGTCTGGATAGGCAGCAGTTTGAAAAAGGGAAATAAAGCAGTCCCTGTATATGATTCACCTTACCCATAAATCTGAGATTATAGCCCTCCATGCCAGAATGTGTACAGGGAGATGCCCCCTACCTCCAGAGGGGAACAGTCAGGTAAACCTTCAAGAATCATAGGAGTGGTATCCTCAAATGGATCCCATACATCTCTGGTTGTTCGGATCACCTCTACCCCTTGGGTGGCATCTAGAATGAAATTCTTCTCTACCCAAAGAACCTCTGTTTGGTTGTGTTTTTTGCTGGGGATATTGAGGCTTATGAAACCACTAGTTCTTGTCCCTTTATGGTTAAGCTGAAAGATCCTTTGAGGAGTAACAAACTTAAACCCAATAGGAGTGAGAATTTTGCCTTCTAGTTCACATGTAGACAGTCTGTCCTTGTTTGCCGCCCAAATAGTGTAGAACCATTAAAAGGGGAATTTATGAAAGCCACCTTGAAGTGGTCTGGAAAATCTGCCAGATGCATTCAGGTCTGTTTTCCTCATGGCTAGTCTTGATCCTTATGCTCTGGCTGCTCCTTCCATCATGCTGTGTATAAGATGCACAGAGGAAAGCTTGCTTACAGATGCAACTTGGGTATCTAACTGAGAGTATAGATACCAGCTTGCAAATGTTTTAAAGGGTAAATGTATATGAAATGTCTGGACCTGTTTCAGTGAGTTCCAAAATATGGAGACTGTTTGGCCAAAAAATAAGACACCAAGCCCGAATGGCTTTTTCTTCGAGATATAGCAATCTCAAAGTGTGTGTGTGTGTGTGTGTGTGTGTGTGTGTGTGTGTGTGTGTGTGTATATGTATATATAAGTTCGCGGGTATAGGGGGCTGACCCGCCCCAAAGCCCCCCTGCAAAAACTAAGTTTCAAGAGGAAGAGTGATGTTTAATACTTGCTCTTCTTCTGCATTTTTGGCTTTTTTTGTTTTGTGTGTATCAGCACTCAGCTTTATAAGTGCCAATATTTCAATAGCGAGCGTTTTTTGTGCAATGTTCCTTTGAAACCCAACACTATGCACCATGTTGTTCAAGGCTCTGACTGAGAATGCACTGGACTCAAACATACTTCCCTAGCCTGTCCACCATCCTGGAGTCTTTGCTAGGTGGATGTATGGATATGACGTCTTCAGGTACATCCTTTTTTGGTGGCCACAGCCATAACTATGGAGTCAGCAAGAGGGCCTTTACTCCAATATGGCCTCTCTCTGGAGGTGGGGAGAATCCTATCTGGCTTCCTAGGAATTGGCTCTGCTATGTCTGTCTCTTTCCAGACTTTGGAATAAACCATTTCAACCAGCTTATCTGGAGAGGGGTGCTACCTAACACAGCTGTTAAGAAAGGAAAGGCCTCCTGTAAGATTTGTTCTTCTGGGGAGATGAAGTCTGCTGGCCATAAACCACTCTGCCTCATCATCTACATAATTTCACTTTAGGAAGGATCTACCGGAGGGGATTGGAGGGACCTTCCCTTCACCCAAATCTGTATCAAAGGAGGGAGACTCCTGAGGGAGTCTATGTGCATCCTCTTGCACCTCCTCTTCCTGGGAGGCACTAAGTGGATGGCCATCAATGGAACATCCTTGAGAAGAGGAATCCCCTGATCTCACCAGTACTGGTCTAGGCATCCTGTAGTCCTGTGAGAGCATCTCTGATGTCCTGCACAAGCATCCAGAATTCCTCAATGTCCTGGAGCGGAATCTATGCCACTACAGCAGTATGTATTGAATGAACTAGCAGTAGCTTCCTTCTGCTCCACAGAATTCACCAAAATACCTGGGCCCAGTGGAATCAGCATCAATGGCAACCAGGCCAGTGCCAAAGATGGCATCTCTGACCTCACCAATAGTGCT
>NC_056733.1:1835296519-1835326519 GCF_019279795.1 Protopterus annectens | reverse complement strand
GGATGTATGCTTGGGTTCATTGCCATGTTGAAACAAGAAATTCCTCTTCATCTTCAGCTTTCTAGCAGACACCTGAAGATTTTGGGCCAAAAGTGACTGGTATTTGGAACTGTTCATAATTCTCCTCCACCTTGACTAAAGCCCCAGTTCCAGCTGAAGAAAAGCAACTCCAAAGCATGATACTGCCACCACTTTACTTCACCGTGGGGATGGTGTTCTTTTGGTGATGCAAAGTGTTGTTTTTGCGCCAAAGATACCTTTTGGAATTGTGGCCAAAAAAGTTCAACTTTAGTCTCAACAGACCATAACACATTTTCCCACATCCTTTTGGGAGACTTGATGTATTGTTTTGCAAATTTTAGCCGGGCCTGGATCTTTTTCTGTGTAAGAAAAGGCTTCCATCTTGCAACCCTACCCCATAGTCCAGACATATGGAGAATAAGGAAGATTGTTGTCACATGTAGTACACAACCAGTACTTGCCAAAAATTCCTGCAAATCCTTCAGTGTTGCCATAGGTCTCTTAGCAACTTCTCTGACCAGTTTTCGTCTTGTCTTTTCATCAATTTTGCAAGGATGTCCAGTTCTTTGCAACGTCACTGTTGTCCTATATTTTCTCCCCTTTTTGATGACTGTCTTCACTGTGTTCCATGGTATATACAAAGTTGTGGAAATTTTTTTGTACCCTTCTCCTGACTGATACCTTTCAACAATGAGATCCCTTTGATGCTTTGTAAGCTCTCTGTGAACCATGACTTTTGCTGTACCAGGCAACTGAGGAAATGTCAGGAAAATCCTACTAGGACAGCTGAACTTTATTTGGGGTTAATCAGAGTCTCTTTGTTGGCAGTTGTGTACCCAAGAAGACTGAATGTTGCAATTAAATCAAACGTGCTTCAACAAAATATTAGTTTAAGGGTGTGCACACTTAAGCAACCAGCATATTGTATGTTTTTTATTTTTTACATTTTTCCTCCCTTACAGATCGGTTTGTTTTTTAATTGAATTGTACAGGTCATAGGTCACATTACAGGTGGGAAAAGTTTTGAAATTATTTATTGTGGTCTCATTTTTTATATCACAAAAAAGTACAGTTTTGTACCTACCATAAATGTAGATGTTCGAGGATCCCCATTGCTGCAGTCCTTACTATTGGGTATAGTCCGCCGTCCAGTCGGCCCGAATACCAGAGTATAAGGCTGACGTCGGTCAGGGCGCATTAGACTGACGTCAGTACGTCAGGGTACTAATGCGCATGACCGACGTCATATCCTCAGTCTTTTCTTGCCCCAGATGTCAGAAGACCCTAAAAAGACAAGGCCCAAAATACCTGCACCAAAAATATGTACAATATATACAAGAATATATACAAAAATATAAGCATGTAACCTCACCTACACAACTAAACACAGAGGGGAAGGAGGGAGGGTAAATTGGACTGCAGCAATGGGGATCCTCGAACATCTACATTTATGGTAGGTACAAAACTGTACTATGTTCTTCGTTCCCCATTGCTGCAGTCCTTACTATTGGGTAGAATCCCAAAGCAGAGGTAAGGGAGGCTGGCAAATCATAAAGAAGCAGGAGCTGACAACATGCCTTGCAAAACAGCTGTGGCAAAACCAGCCCTAGACTTAGAGTAGATAGGAAGGTGATAATGCTTAGAGAAAGTATGCACTGAACTCCAAGTAGCTGCTTCCAAAATATCCTTAGTTGCCACCCCTTAGAAATGCTGTTGAAGTGGCAGTAGCCCTAGTGGAATGAGGCCTAATCCCAGCTGGAATCTCCTTGCCATGATGGGAATAACAAAATGCAATGCAAAAGCCAATCCACCTAGAAATAGTTTGTTTTGACACAGGCTTGCCCTGTGAACTCAAAGCAAAAGAAACAAACAACTGCTGAGACTGCCTGAAATCCTTAGTCCTGCTTAAATAATAACGCAATTGCCTGTGTACATCTAAAGTGTGCAAAATCTTTTCCCCTTTATTTTGGGGGTCTGCATAAAAAGTAGGCAAATGAATAGTTTGGTTTAAAGCCACACTAGAAACCACCTTAGGCATAAAGGAAGGATTAGTACGTAATGATACCCTATCCTTATGGAAAATCAAAAGGGCTCTACTGCCATAAGGGCCTGCAACTCAGACACCCTTCTTGCAGAAGTAATAGCCAACAGAAAAGCAGTCTTCCATGACAAGTATTTCAATTCAGCAGTAGCCGCAGGCTCAAAAGGTTGTAGAGTAAGTTTTTCCAACACAAAATTGAGATCCCAAGCAGGAGTAGGAGCTCACGTGGGGTCTTATATTCTTTGCCCCTCTAAGAAACTGCATGAACAAAGGATGCGAAAACAATGGTGGATCACAATCATAGTGAGCTGAAATTGCTGCAGCATGAATCTTAATGGAAGAGAAGGACAAACCTTTGTCCAATAACTCAGTAAGATATTGAAGAGCCACACTCAAATTAGGCTCAGAAATCTCCAAATTCTTTGCTGTACTCCAAAATAAAAATCTCTTCCATTTTTCTGCGTACACTTTCCTTGTACTAGGTCTTCTAGCTTCCATAATCACATTTAAAACTTGTTGAGGAAGTTGAGACCTGCTGTGTCTCAACACAGAATATGCCAGGCTGTTAGATGAAGAGAGTGAAGCTTGACATTGAGCAGATGACCGTCCTTCTGAGATAACAGATGAGGAATCAGAGGTAAAGGCCATGGAGGCTTCTTTACCAGACTCCGTAGTAGTGGGTACCAGTGTTGCGAGGCCAATCTGGAGCTATCAAAATCATCCTTGGCCTGTCTTGTCTGACCTTTAATAGTACCTTTGGAAGAAGAGGTAGAGGTGGAAAGGCATACACATGAAGGTTTTTCCAACTGAAAGACAGAGCATCCACTTTCCAAGCTGTGTGATGAAACCCCTTTGTGCAATACTTTGGCAGCTGGTGGTTTAGTGGAGAAGCGAACAGATCTATGTCTGGAGTTCCCCATGACACTGTCAATCTCTGAAATACATGAAGATCCAGTTTCCACTCGTGGGGATCCATGATTTGTCTGCTTAACACATCTGCTAAGGAGTTCTGTGCTCCTGGCAGAAACCTTGCCTGAAGAGTAAGTTGCAAGCTTAGCAGTCTCCCATAAAATCATTGCTTGCCTGCATAGAGGATAAGAATGTGTTCCCCTTGCTTGTTGATGTACCACATGACAGTTGTGTTGTCTGTTAGAATCAACACCTGCCCTGGAAGAAGTAACTCCTTGAAAGCCATTAATGCAAACTGGACTGCTAACATCTCCTTCATGTTGATATGTAGATGCTGTAGTCTGGCAGGCCACTTGTCTTGAATCCACTTTCCATTTAGATGAGCTCCCCAAGCAATGTCCGAGGCATCTGTCGTTAAAATCTGACACGCCTCTGGCCGGGTCACAGAGAGTCCCTTGTTTAGGTGACATTCCTGAGCCCACCACAAAAATTCTTTTTGAAGGCAAGGTATTATTTGAATGACAGTGTCCAAATCCTGGCAGTGCTGTGTCCATACATTTTTGAGATACCATTGTAGCTTCCTCATATGCAGTTTGGCATTGGGAAGCACCAGAATACAAGATGCCATGAACCCTAATGCTTGAAGGACTGTCCTTGCAGTCAGCACGGACTGATGAGATAGTTGATGGAAGTAAAGTGATAGACTCTTTTGTTTGTCCGGGGTTAAAAAGGCCATCTGGGCTGCTGTATTCAGTCTCACACCCAGAAAGCACATGTCTTGAGAGGGTACTAGACTGGACTTTATTTCGTTCACAGAATACCCTAGGCATCTTAGCACTGCTATAACATATTCCAGATGCTGTAGAAGGTCTTCCTTTTCTTGAGCCAGAATCAGGCAGTCGTCCAAGTAAGGATAGATTTGAATTCCTTTAAGCCTGAAGTAAGCTATCACTGGAGCCAGAACCTTTGTGAATACTCTGGGCGGAGTAGATAAGCCAAAGGGCAATGCAGAGAACTGATAATGAAAATTTCCAGCTCGAAACCGCAGATACTTCCTGCAACTTAGCCTTATAGGCACATGAAGGTAAGCTTCCTTGAGATCTAAAGTTACCATCCAGTGATCTTTGCCCAGCAGAGGTAAAAGCTGTTGTAACGTCAACATCTTGAACTTGGGAATGTCCAGAAAAGTGTTGAGGAGAGATAAATCCAAAATTGGTCTCCACGTGTTCCCCTTCTTTGGTACTAGGAACAGGCGAGAATAAAATCCTAGGCCCCTTTCTGATACAGGGACTGGCTGAATGGCCCCATCTGGAGTAACTGAGAAACTTGCTTGTGAGCCTCTTTTCTTTGTGGAGGAGGAACGTCTGGCATGCCTTTGAAAGGGGCATTGTATGGAAATAAAATCTGTAACCGTGGTGAATGATATCCAACACCCATTTGTCTTGAGTAATTAAATCCCAATTTTCTTTGAAAAGAGACAGTCTTCCTCCCAAAGGAGCTGCCAGACGAGAATCTACTGGCAGCTGAAAAGACAGGTCATTGGGTCTGTTTACGAAAGGACTGACCCCTGCCCTCACCAGAAGTCTGAGCAGGTGAACTCCTGTTCTAGGCCTAAAAGAACCTTGAGCCCTGCCCCTACCACGTCTAGACCTACCCCTAGACTGGGAATCATAAGCAGGATATGTCCACCCCTTAGCAGGCCAATTTCTACTAAACTTCGGTGGCTGCACCTGCAAAAAAATCTTTAACAGTTTGCATAGACTTAGCTTTGTCCTCCGTTTTCTTTAAAACTGCTTCCACAGGCGATCCAAACAACACATCAGACTGTAAAGGAGCATCCAAAATCCTTGTCTTAACATGCTCAGCTAAATTCTGATCCCTCAACCAGGCATGCCTGCGAAGAACAGAACTAGTAGCAGCCACCCTCGAGGAGGCCTGTACAGCATCAAAACCACATTGCAAAGAATGCTTACCCACTTGTTCAGACACATGAACCAAATCCAGCAACTCTTTACACTCAATACCTTCCGCCAAAGCATCCACCTTAGATTTCAATTGTGAAAGGAGATAATTCTGATATTTTAGCATGTGAAACTGACAATTCAACGCTCTCATGGCTAGAGTGGAAGAAGTATACACTTTCTTTCCCCACCTATCCAAAGCCCTTGCCTCTTTATCAGTGGGAACAGGATTTTTAACCACAGAAGCCTTAACACCTTTAGGCCCTTGAGAAACAGTTTCTGGGTCCGCCCTAGGACTCTTAAACAAATACTTATGAGCTTCGGGCACCCTATAATACCTATCAGGCTTAACAGGAGCAGGAGGCAAAGAGTCAGGGTTCAGGAAGCCTCTGCAAAACATCTTCCACCACATTCAACACAGGAGGAATAGCTAAGGGCCTATGCTGGGGTAAAACAAGAATTCCCTAAGCCTTTTCCTGGAATCAGAGTAATCCTGGCCTTCCCATTTAAAGTGCTCCCTCATGGAATGCAGAGTCTCTGAAAATGAGAAATCCTCAGGAGGAGAAGCTGTAGGAGTGGAATCATCCACATCAGAATCAGAATAAGTAGGATACTCCTGCAAGTCTTCCATGATGAAGACTCTGAAGCCTCTGAACACTGTTCAAAACTATCAAACTCGGTTCCACCCTAGGCCTCTTATCAGGAGGGGCATAGAACCTCTAATCATAGTAATCAAATCTTCTGCCATTTTAAGCATATGTTTCTTAGGTACAGAACCCGAAATGCTAGGAGAAGCCCCACTGAAGCTGAACTTGGCCTACCTCTCAAAGAAGTTTTGGCAACAGAAGGAGAGGCTCTAACTACCTTGGGAAGAGAGGAAGAACAGTTACCTGAGAAGCCCCTCAGCCTGGCCTACCTCCTGAGAAGGCACATCCTGTAACAGTAAAGTTTCTGCCTGAGACTCCATGGAAACTCCTGGCAAAACCTCTGGCTCCACTGAGCCTTCTAAAGAACCGGCGTCCGGGACTGCCGGTTCATCAACCCTAGGCTTCGCTGTTTTGTCCTTGCGCTTCTTGGAAGCGGGCGCCGGAGCATCCGGCGGCATTTTATAATTACAACGCTTCCCAAACACTAACCTGGCACAGTCTAACCTCCTCTTAATAGTGCGTTTGTTAAACCTAGCACAAGAGCGGCAACCAACAACGTCGTGCTCAGGCCCTAAACAAGGTATACACAAGGTATGGTAATCCCTATGAGGTATCTGTTTCCCACAAGAAATACAGTTATTCACTTTTCTGACATCCGGTTAAATACTGAGGCAAGAAAAACCAAAATGTTCCCAACGGGTACTTAGCCAACTCTGTTTCGGTCTGAAACTCCGGTTTGAAATATTTCAGAACGCCAACCTGCACTCGCAAAACTGCTTCTGCATCGGACCATGCGGCAAAAAAGACTGAGGATATGACGTCGGTCATGCGCATTAGTACCCTGACGTACTGACGTCAGTCTAATGCGCCCTGACCGACGTCAGCCTTATACTCTGGTATTCGGGCCGACTGGACGGCGGACTATACCCAATAGTAAGGACTGCAGCAATGGGGAACGAAGAACATCCTGGCATTTTAACAGGGGTGTGTACACTTTTTATATCCACTGTGTGTGTGTGTGTGTGTATATATATATATATATATATATTGTATATATATATATATATATATATATATATATATATATATATATATACACACACACACACACACACACACACACACACACACATATATATGTATACAAACGTGCATACAAGCACTATTTATGATGCTTGTTCAAAATAATAATTTTAAGTCATCATCCATTTTACAATAAATGCTGGACATAAAAGAAAAAAAAACAATACACAAAAAAGTTAAAAACCTGAACTCTTCAAATGAAGTACAATAAAAAGTCAAAACCAATAATGATATGGGGATGGAAAATATAATCTGCACTGTGAAGACAAGGATAATTCAGTCATATACTGTTAAGGTAAGTACCACACACAAATGTAGTGTAATATTTCACTGCCCTATTTCTCACAGTTTTAAATTTGAGGTGGGGTAGAGTATCAAGCTATACAGCCAAGGTCTGGATGGTGGCTGTAAATAACATTCCTCTGGCAATCAATGAACCAAAACCATCTCTAGCCTTAAAAACACAATACAAATTCTAATGCATGGCAAAAGTTGACCACAGATCATGTGTCTGCTTTGTCAAAAGTTGTCCATAAAACTCCTCAGAAAAGGAAAGTAAAGGCTGATATGGTCCTGATGCAAAAAGGCTCTAATGGGTCCTTAAAATGCTTTGTCTGCAGAATAATTACAAAGCTCTATATAACTGCAAACCATTTAAAATGTTTGTTTGCTAACAGGAATCTCTTAATCTATTACATTGAAAGGACATGAAAAGATGATCTGATCTCCAAAGCATATATGAACTGATATCCTCCTAGAGTCCACTCAGTGTAAATTCCTGCTGCCTGATTTTGTGAGGAGGCTAAATAGAAGAAACTGTATATCCTGATGCAAAGTAGAGAAGACAATGCTACCATATGTTTGTAAAACAGCATGCAAGGCTATTAATGGTAGCTAAAGAACATTTTTCCAACAAGTATTTAAAGAAACTTTAAAAGACAGACTAAAAAAAAACAATTTAATAATTTTTGTAAACCAAATGAAAAGCCCACTTTTTTAGACACATCTTGTCCAGAGGCATAGAGACTAAGGAAGGAGATTATGGAAAAAAAGCTGACAAGATAGATCACCTAGTTCAGATGAAATAAAAACAAAATCTCTGACCCAATAAATGGATGTGGTAGTCCAGTATATGGGGAAGCTTTTACTGAACACTAGCCTACTGTCTTCACACCAAAGGGAAACCTCTTCTACTTTGACAAAACAAGATTTCCATGTAGAGGGCTTCCTAGCCACCTACAAAATCTTAATTTCCTGAGATGAAAAAAACTGCCTATTCAGAATCAAACTCACCAAACCATGAGATGGTGCTTTTTGAGTGTTTGATGCTGAATCATCTTTCACAATTGGATAATGTAGCAATTGTCTCAAGTTCTCTGGCAACCACCTAATTCTTAAAGTGATATGATACGTGAGAGATGTAGTTACATAATGTGACCGAAGTAAAGGCTCTTGCATACATGCACCTATAATACCAAACAGGTTGTCAGAAACACACACTACACCCACCACACATAGTATGGTCCAGACATTTTAACAGATGTTACACTCACAATGAGTATCCTCAGCAACCTCAAATGCATGCTACCAAAACAACAGTCACCATGATACATACAGCCACATCTCATAGTTTCTCAGCTACTAAGCCCATACTGCATACCACCATACAACCCAATATTTTGGTCATAGAAGACTCTATTGTAAGACACACTGATATCTTACTCAGCTGGCTTGAGTAAGGAGAGAGCCATGGTTAGTTGCCTATCAGAGGCAAGGATCTGACAGGTCATGCACACACTCAGGTTGCTGGAATATGACTGAGTCATACTGGTACGTGTGGTTCATGTGGGTGTAAATCACCTGAGATGAACCACCCTGGACAATATGTACAGAGGCATGATGGAGTTCATGGACTATGTGCCCCAGGCCAGTATGAGCCTAACACTGAGCGGCATTCTACCTCCTCCAAGGATGATGCCACAATATGAACAGAAAATAATTGACTTTAATAACTGGCTTATATTTTGGTGCCATTCAAATAGGATACAACATTCGTCAGCCTGGAAGGATATGGTTGGCAGACCATGCAGCTTTGCCAGGGTGGTCTGCACCTATCTTCCTTTGGGCTTTCAAATATCAGCTAAAACTTTGTCCATGCCCATAGTGCCTTTATTTAGGCATTGTCAACCTTTAAAACCTTCTGCCACAACAAAACCAACCCAAGAAAATCTGAAGGTGTCAATGCTCGGTATCAGGAGTCTAAATACGAAACTCTGCTCCCTCTAAACTGTCCTCACCCTGTAGATGTCTGTGCAGTTATAGATGCATAGTATAGAGCCATACAGAGCAGTAAAGGACTATAATAACTTTCACACATTCAGATCAGTTACCACACATTAAGGAAGAAAGTGTCGCAATTTTCACCAAAAACAAATACACCTCAAGATTCGTCAAACAGTATGATGTGCTTCAGCTTCTTCATGTCCAAATTACCATTGGCAATGTCCCATACCATATCCTTGAATGCTATAGGTCCCCCTTTATGAGCAGGAAACAGTACAGTTTTGTACCTATCATAAATGTAGATGTTCGAATGCTCAAACTGCTGCAGTCATTACACTTGGGTTATCCCGCCGTCAGGCAGTCCCGCAGTCGGCCAGAGTTCCAAAGTCTTGGTCCGGCGTCGGTTGCTGTTGCTTCTTCCCTGACGTCAGTGTGCCAGGGGTATATAAGATGCATCCAATGCCATTTTCTTCAGTTTTTCTTGCCCCAGATGTCAGGTGCCCCCAAGTAGGTAGGCAATACATATTGCTAATATAAAATATACATATAAAATAAAAACAATACCTTCAGTTACAAGCAAATACACCACAAAGGTTGTACAGGATAGAAAGGTATAGATAAGTCCAGCTAGTTCAGAGTGGATGGAGGGAGGGTAACCTGGACTGCAGCAGTGTGAACACTCAAACATCTACATTTATGGTAGGTATAAAACTGTACTATGTTCATCGTGTTACACTGCTGCAGTCATTACACTTGAGTAGAATACCAAAGCTAAGGTTGGGTGGCTGGTCTGTAAACAGTTAGGATTGGCTATGAGGCCCTGCAGAACTGCAGTGGCAAATCTTGCTCTGGATTTAGAGTAAAGAGGCAAGTGGTAATGCTTGGTAAAGGTGTGCACTGAACTCCAATTCGCAGCCTCCAAAATTTCCTTGGTAGGTTCTCCTCTGAGAAAGGCTGTTGAAGTGGCTGTTGCCCTGGTGGAATGTGGCCTAATGTTATTAGGGACTGATTTTCCATGCTGTGTGTAGCAGTAACGAATACAGTGTCCTATCCATTTGGATATAGTCTGCTTTGAGATAGCCTTGCCCTGTGATCCTGCAGCATATGCTACAAACAGTTGCTCAGTTTTCCTGAAAGCTTTTGTTTTGTCCAAGTAGAAGTGTAGCTGCCTGTGTATGTCCAAAGAGTGCAGAAGTTTCTCCCCTTTATTCTGGGGGTTTGTATAAAAAGTTGGCAAATGGAAGGTTTGGTTAAGAGCCACACTAGATACCACCTTTGGCATAAAGGTAGGGTTTGTCCTTAAAGAAACCCTGTCCTGATGAAAAATTATAAAAGGTTCCACTGCCATTAATGCCTGTAGCTCTGAGACTCTTCGTGCTGAAGTTACTGCCAGGAGCAGAGCTGTTTTCCATGATAAAAATTTTAGATCGGCTGTATTGGCTGGCTCAAAAGGTGGCAGGGTCAGTTTTTCCAAAACGAAATTGAGGTCCCAAGTTGGTGTTGGTGCTCTCCGGGGCGGTCTTATGTTTTTAGCCCCTCTGAGGTACTGCTTTAGCAAGGGATGAGAAAATAAAGGAGGATCCGTGTTGTAATGTGCTGAAATGGCAGAGGCGTGGATCTTAATTGATAAGAAGGATAGGCCTTTGTCCAGCATCTCAGTTAAGTATTGTAAAATCTGAGGAATGTTTGGGACAAGAGGGTCAAGGCTTTGAGCCTGGTTCCAGGCGCAGAATCTCTTCCATTTTTCTGAGTAAGCTTTCCTGGTGCTAGGCCTCCTGGCCTCTAAAATGACACCCATAACAGCTTTAGAGAGAGGTGTTGCCTGTTTGACTAATGAATCTGCCATACAGCCAGGTTTAGGGTTTTGAGCTGATCATGCAGGATTTGATTGTTTTGAGTCAGAAGGTGTGGAATTTGAGGCAAAATCCATGGTGGGCCTTGAGCTAAGTTCTTTAAGATTGGGTACCAGTGCTGGCGTGGCCAGTCTGGAGCAATCAGGATCATCTGTGATTTTTCTTGTCTGGCTTTTAGGAGTACCTTTGAAAGGAGAGGCAGTGGTGGGAAGGCATAAACTTTTAGGCTTTTCCAGCTGAATGAGAGAGCATCCACTTTCCATGCTTGTGTGTGATAAGTCCTTGTGCAGAATTTTTGTAGTTGGCAATTCAGTGGGGAGGCAAAAAGATCTATGTCTGGGCATCCCCATTTTTGCGTTACCATGCTGATGATTTGTGGATTCAATTTCCATTCATGAGGGTCCATGATATTTCTGCTTAGATCATCTGCCAGAGTATTTTTCTTTCCTGGCAAGAATTGTGCTTGCAGATGAACTTGATACGTTAGAGCTGTGTTCCACAAGGCCACAAGGTCATGGCTTGCCTGCATAGGGGATAAGAATGAGTGCCCCCTTGCTTGTTTATGTACCACATTACTGTGGTGTTGTCTGTCTTTAATAATAACAGTCCTGGATGCAGAAGGTCCTTGAAAGCTGTTAGGGCATTTTGAACAGCCAACATCTCTTTTTGCATCTGGTCTGTGGTCCACTTGCCCTGAATGCATTTTCCTGCCATGTGTGCTCCCCAGGCGTAATCCGAAGCATCTGTTGTTAGAGTCTGCCTGGCTGTGGGTAGGGTAAAAGGCTGACCCTTGTTTAGGTGACATGCCTGTGCCCACCATCGAAACTCCTGTTGTAGGCAGGGAATCATTGGTATTACTGCTTCTAAACTGTGACAGTGTTGAGCCCAAACACTTTTTAGGTACCATTGTAATTTCCTCATATGCAGTCTGGCATATGGTATTAGTAGTATGCAGGATGCCATAAATCCTAGGGCCTGCAGAATTTTTCTTGCAGGGAGATGGGACTTTTTTGCCAGTAATTGAAAATATTGAGTTAACTGAATTTTTGTATGGCGTGAGATAAGCCATCTGGGCCGTTGTATTTAAGCTGGCACCCAGGAATATAATCTGTTGTGAGGGCACTAGTTTTGACTTATTTTCGTTTACTGTGTACCCTAGAGAAATTAGCAACCTTTTTACAAACGCCAGATGCTGTAGAAGAATGTCCTTTGTCTCTGCTTGAATGAGGCAGTCGTCCAGGTATGGATAATATTTGAATTCCTTTTTGTCTGCAAAATGCAATTACTGGTGCCAGGCACTTTGGCTTATCTACTGCGCCCAGGGTCTTTACAAAGGGCAGTGCAGATAATTGGTAGTGCATTGTACCAGCTTTGAATCTGAGGTATCGTCTGCAATTTTGTCTGATAGGGACATGCAGGTATGCCTCTTTGAGGTCCAGAGTAACAAGCCAAGCCTTCTTGCCCAGCATGGGTAGAAGCTGCTGTAATGTCAACATTTTGAATTTCGGAATATCCAGGTACGTATTTAGAATTGAAAGGTCTAGTATGGGCCTCCAGGCCTTGTCCTTTCTGGGGACCAGGAAGAGTCTTGAGTAAAATCCTTGTCCTTGTTCCTGTTGTGGTACTTTTTGAATAGCTCTCATGTCCATGAGGGCTGAAATTTGTTTTTGTGCCTCTGCCCACTGATTCTGTGGCAGGTCTGGCATTCCTTTTAGCCTTGGTAAAGTATGAAAGTGGAACCTGTAACCTGGAGACACAATATTCAGAACCCATTTGTCTTGAGTGATTGTTTGCCAGTTTTGAGAAAAAAGTGCTAGTTTTCCCCCTAAGGGGGCTGCCAAAAGGGAAGTGCTTGGCATACAAAGGGGGAAGTCATTGGGACTGTTTCTTGTAAGGTTGAGTCTTGTCCTCACCTCCTTTTGGGGTTGAGGTGCCCCACTGTCGTTGTCTGTTAGAGCCTTGAGGTTGAGATCTGCCTCTTGGGCGTCTGTATCTGCCTCTCTGTGGCCTGTCTGACACTGGAAAGGACCAATTCTTTGTTGGCCAATTTCTGCTAAATCGAGGTGGTTGTACCTGTAATAAATCCTTGACTGTTTGCATAGATTTAGCTTTATCCTCCATTTTCTTTAACACCTCTTCTGCCTTAACACCAAACAAGGAAGCATGCTGTAAAGGAGCATCCAATAATTTTGCCTTAACATGATCAGGGAAACTCTGTTCTTTTAACCAAGCATGTCTTCGAATCATATAACCTGTAACTCTGGCTCTACAAGAGGCCTCTAAAGAATCAAAACCACATTGCAGAGTATGTTTTCCCACCTGTTCAACTGCATGCAATAAATCCTGCATTTCTTTACAGTCAGGAGCTTCTGAGCTTGCAAGCATTTTCTGTTTTAACTGAGCCATTAAATATTGTTGGTACTTAAGCATGTGAGACTGGCAATTTAAAGCCCTTACTGCTAAAGTTGCAGAAGTGTAAACTTTCTTCCCCCATCTATCCAAAGCTCTGGAATCTCTGTCAGAGGGTACTGGATTTTTTGCAATGGAAGCCTTAACCCCTTTGGGACCCTGGACAATAGTTTCTGGATCAGCAGAAGGGTTTTTATAAAGAAACTTGTGAGAGTCAGGGACTCTATAATACCTATCTGGCTTGGCTGGTGCAGGGGGCAAAGAATCAGGAGATAAGCTGGATTCAGAGAACACATCATCCACAATATCTAGCACAGGCGGAATAGCCAGGGGCCTGTGCTAAGGCAATAAAAGGAAATCCCTGAGCCTTTTCTTGGATTCTGAATAATCCTGACTTTCCCAATGGAAATGCTCCCTCATGGTATGTAAAGTTTCCCCAAAAGAATAATCCTCAGGAGGAGAGGCTGAATGGATTGATTCTTCAGCATCAGTGTCCTCATAGGGGGGTAGGGGAGGCTGAATGGATAGATTCTTCAGCATCAGTGTCCTCATAGGGGGATAGAGAGTATCCCTGGTCTGAAGAGGAATCAGAGGAAATGGAAACCTGATCAGAGGAATCATAGTCTGTATCCTGCCTAGGCCTTTTCTCAAGAGGGGGAAGAGAACCCCTGATTAGAGTAATGAGGTCTTCGACCATTTTAAGCATCTGTTTCTTAGGCATGGAGGACTGTCCAGGAGAATGCTGTACTTTCTTCTTTGTCTTTAATGGTACTTTTGTCTTGGCTGTTGCTTTAATGGTAAGTTGTGAAGGTCTGAAAACACCCTCAGAAGCTGATGCTCAGCGGCTCAGCGGCTCCAGACCCATCTGAGGGATTAGTTTCCATAGGCCCAATACCTTGAGTTTCCAGAGGCCTAGTTGTCTCCACGTGGGAGTCGGAGGTGGCCTGTGGCTCTGAGGTAGCGGGTGTCAGGGGCTGCGAAAGCACCTCACTGAGAACCGGCGAACCGGTGACTGGCCTAGAAGAGGTTTCATCGTCAGTTTTGGACCTCGGATGCCTGTCTTTATCCCTGTATTTACGTTTTTTCGGAATTGCAGTCGTCGGTTGATCCGACGGCATAGTATAATTGAACCTTCGGCCAAAGTAGTGCAAAGCAAAATCAAAACGTCTTTTTATAGTGCGTTTGTTAAATCTAGCACAAAACCGACAACTAGTGATGTTGTGATCAGGGCCTAGGCATGGAATACAGTAAGAGTGGAAGTCCTTATGAGGTATTTGCTTCCCACAAGAAATACAATTATTAACTTTTTCTGACATCGGTCTGAGGCAAGAAAAAAGTTTCCCCAACGGGGTACTTAGCTTTATTGAAGACTTCGGATCTGAAATTCGACTTCGAAAATCTCAGGAGTCGGCCGACCGGCACTTGCGAACTGCTTCTGCTTTGGGCACCGCGCAGCGAGAAAGACTGAAGAAAATGGCGTCGGATGCATCTTATATACCCCTGGCGCACTGATGTCAGGGAAGAAGCGACAGCAACCGACGCCGGACCAAGACTTTGGAACTCTGGCCAACTGCAGGACTGCCTGATGGCAGGATAACACAAGTGTAATGACTGCAGCAGTGTAACACGATGAACATCCATATCCCATACTTAAATACACTGGAAACATTCCCGATTAAAATCAACACCATATTCATGGGTCACTTTAACTACCTCACAGTGCACTATAAACTGAGAATCATACACAACCATATGTATGCAGGCTCAGAGATCCCTAGATCTTAATTTAAACACCCTGGACCAGATAGTGCATACACTTACTAGTGACACAAACATCCTTGACCTGGTGCTCACAAACATGGGAAAATAATTGCCACCCCCGCCAGTGTAATGTCCTCATTGGTCAGGTTAGACCATAAAGTGGTTTGCTATGAAATTAAAATAAACTACAGGACACCAGCAAACCCTGGTGTTTTCAGACATTATTCTAAGGAAAGCTTCATATTATTAAATGACATCCTGGCAGAATCCCAAGCCCCTTCCCCAAAATACTAAGAACACCACAGCATATGTTGAATTGTTCACGGAAATTTTCAATCATGTCTATAGCTGCAATGAAGCAACTTTACCTACCCAGAAAAAGCACACAACAAAAAAAAAAAAAAAAATACAAGCCACCCTGGTGGAATCCTAGCATAAATAGGCTGCATAACAAAAGAAAGAAAATCATGACAACATTTAGGAAGTGCAGTGCCCAGCAAGGTAACAACTCCCTTACCAATCTTAACAAGAAACTTAGGTGGCTATGAAAGTCTACCAAAGCAATGTCTGAGGTAAAAATAGCCTCCCAGGCTAAGGACAGTCACAAGGCTTTCTTCAGCTATGTCCGCAACCTCAAAGGCAACACACAGCAATGTGCCAAACTAACTGTATATGAAGCCACCTGTTCTGAGCAAAAAGAGATAGCAAATCTACTGATTGACAAATTTAAATACAATTTTACCCCCTCTCCCCTCCAGACATCCCTCAGGAAAATACTCTCAGCCATAACTCCCCCAACTATCACAAGATAATAAATCCTCAATGCACTCTCCAAGGCCAAGAACACTGCATCAATAGGCCCTGATAATATCCCACTATGCCTCCTTAATAGCATGAAACATGTCTTTTCAGGACCACTACACTCACTATTTATCCAGGCTTTGTGCCAGTGGAATGAAGGATTGCAACTGACATCTCTCTGCAAACAGGCAGGCCATCTACAGACCCATAAGTCTGACTATCCTCATATGAAAAGCCATGGAAAGAATTATCATGCAAATAATAAACAATGACATAGGAAACCTTCTGCCACTGGATACAACCAGGTTTGGTTTTACCAAGGGCAGGTCATCCTACTCAACCTGATGGACTTATTTGAAAAGGTCATCAAAGCAATGGATGAGGGAAAATAGTGCATACTGCCTACCTTGACCTGTCCAAAGCTTTTGACAAAATACTCCACTCGGGCATTGTTGATAAACTCATGAAATTACATATAACCACCTAAGTCACCTACCAGATAGCTAGCTGGCTCACAGATAGAACCCAAGAAGTTAGGATAGGTGAATCTACCTCCACAAAGAGACCAGTCACCAGCAGATTCCCTCAGGGCTTGGTGCTGGTGCCCTCACCTTTTTTGATATCTATTTCTCTGAGGTCAAGGCTAATACCAACACCAGGGGCCTCTGGTTAACCAGGCCTGCAGACAATTTCAAACTGGGTGCAGTCATAGAATTACCCAATAACACAAATACCCTTCAAGAAGGACCGACACAGACAAATAACTGCTGTCAGAGCCATGTTATAAAAGTCAGTGCTAGGAAATGCATAATAACTGGTGTCAGAGCCACATTCTAAAATTCAATGCCAGGAAATGCATAATAATATTCTTTGGGAAGACTCCTACCTCTGGAAACAACCACATTGACAATATATGCCTAACAGTAAACCTAGTGGTGAAGAATCTGGGAACAAGTGTAGACAGCAACCTGGGCTTTGACCATTTTGTGTCAGTGGTGGTAAGGAAATCATTGTATGTTGTGCAACTTATAAGCACGGGTATGGCATCTACAGTTAATGATGTAATTGTTCTGCTGTACTCGGCACCCATCAGACCAATAATTGACTACAACTCCCCCTTCGGTATGCACCTGACCAGGTATATATAACAACTGAAGCATCCATATTAATTCTTCACAAAAAGAAAACAGGGTGTAAACAGCATGTCCTAAGTGGGCTGCCTCAGAGCCCTGTCCCTGTACTTGATATCCTACAGATTGCTGACAGATCATTTATGCTTGGATTACAAAGCATCCGCTGATCCTGTTCTGATGCATCTGTTGCACATGCACAACACAAATAGCATCAGAATTACCTGATTTAGGGACCTAAACCTCACCTGAAACATAAATAAGACATGCCGGTGGGAGAAGTATGTGTTTTATAGACTACTCCATTTCAGGAACAGGATTCCCATTCTGGTCTAGAAGAGCTCTTCCTTAACCAAAGTTTAACTTGGACTCCTGGATGGCGAATTGGAAATTTACCCTTGGTCTGGCACCTATGTCACTAATAGACAACGGCAGTATGTAAATGCTTGACCACTCATGTTCAAGTCTACATATACCCCATAAAACCAGAGATTTTCAACCTTTTTCATCTCATGGCACACAAACTAATTACAAAAATCATGCAGTACACCAAAAAATATATTTTTTGCTGATCTGACAAGAAAATAGGTCTAATCTTGATTGATTTAAAAAAATCTTTTCCTCTTTTTTTACTTGCTTTTAATATTTAATAGGATATCTGAGTTTGATGTTGTCTACTACACATGCTTATTATCGGTTTTCCTTTAAAATTGCGAATCACAGTGGTTCGAGTACTCATATGAACGACTCAAAACCACAAAACTGAAAATGTCGACAGTCCATAATGTTCAAAAAATAGCAAATCGAAAAGCAGATTCTCTGTTTTTCGAACATTAATGTCGAAGAAAAAAAAAAACACACCCTCCCTACTTTATTATTCTAACTCAGAGATCGCACTACAGTGGGGAAAGGAACCATTTCCCGATCCCCACTATAGTGCAATCTGCCACAGAATGTCGAATGTGCAATGAGCGAATCTCACTGTACATTCGCTCATTGCACATTCTACCCTTTTTCCATTCGGTGTTTTCAAATCTTGCAGACTGCCTTTCGCAAAAGTGAAATTCGCCTGTGTGCAATACGCACATCTAAAGGTAAACCTTATTATCAGCCATCAATATATAGGACAAGCCCCAAAAGCTGCAAATGATAGTAAATCACAAACTCTCCTTAATATCTCAAAATTCACTGATGAAATAATAAAACTGAATGCTGAAATACAATTAATACACATTAAAATGATAACGTCCCAAAACATATAACATAATGCTCCATAAAGTCTGTCCTTTCAAATGACCCAAGGTTCGTTGGTAAAAATCAAGTAGCCAAACATCAATAAAGAGCTAGTAATTTAATGAGAAGTAATTAAAATCTGTTCCTATTTTTATCCAGATTTCTTCAGATGAAAGGTCCAGAGGTATATGAACCTCTTTACTGTCACTCTCACTCACTCTCTCATGCACACCTCTGTTTCAGAAAATGTATGCTAACACAAATCCTAATAAGTAAAATATGTTCCTATTTTGAGCCAACATAATTGGTATTACCTCAGATAAAATCTTCAAGTGGTAGTTTCCTTGTAAATAGACTATTTCAGTATTTAAGTGAGCATAGCTTGTAAAATATATGCAATATGCAAAGTACTCATAACTGTATTCCTCTTATTTCAATCGCTCTGGCTATCAGGAACTTTTTGGAGCTGCCTTGATGGAACATTTGTGATGGGATTGAATCCATAAACATTCATATTGTCTTCCCAGCTGCCTTTAACACGTGCATTTAATTGTACAGCAACCAACTCTTTGAATAAATAGGCCCCACTATTAGCAAAGAACTTTGTTTTGTTTTTAATTTCAGGAAGAAGTCAGTGACCATGAAAGTTTAATTCTGAGCCTAGCCTAAGAGTGTAATAGATAGCAAGTCATAAGACACCGTTAATCAGCACAGAACAATTTTATTACATGTAATGACTGTGCTCTTCCCATTGACTGTGTTTAAAAACTATCAAGACTGTCTGCACAGTGTTTCAGAGTAACATAAATGTTTCTCCAAACAAGTTATATAAATCATGCATGAAAGCAAATATTACCTTCCCTTGATATTGTCACAGGCCAGTGTTTTTTGAATCCAGTGTAAAATAAATAGGTTCACTGACAAGTGCACACCTGCCCTTAATATTAGAGATGATACAAGATTAAAAGCTATGATGTTATACCTATCAAAAAAAAAAGCTCATGGTTTGTATGGCACTTTAACCAATGATGAGATCAAATAGCAAGATACAGATGGTTCTAAGCTTTTAACACCGTGGAAGTGATTTTTTTCAGCTAATCCTGAGATTTAATTTGCAAGTGTTTTTTGTTATTTCCTTTTGTTAGTCAAGTTTATAAGAGCAATATTTAAAATCTGCCCTTATTTTTGGTCATTTCATAGGTTAGTACTAGGCTAACTGCCCTTGTGGACCATTTTGAACCTAGCCAATTACCTCATGTGAGAATCAAACCCTGCACCTGGTGCTTTTAAGGAGTTGTAAGCGGGTTTGCGTTTAGGTAAGTACTGCTAACTTCCGGTTACAGTTTCTTGTACTGATTTAGCTTCTCAATTGCTTAACCTGTGTAGGCATTGCCTACCCCCATGCAAACAGACTTAAACCCGCTTAATGCTGCTTAAAAGTGCTTACTCACGCTTACCCCTGCGCTAATTTCTTTAAAAGAAATGAAAAAGGATTGATAAGAAAGTGGTGAAAAAGGGGGCACAAAGAGGGAAAGACAGTAGGGAAATTATCTAGGGATGTGCAGGAAGGGTGTAGGGAAGGTCTATAGCTGCCCATTTCTTCTACAGCAACAGCTGTGCATATACACTGAATTTGGAGCTATATTTGGACACTCATACCCCTGAGAGAGGGGTGAGGACAACAATTATAATTTGTTAAGCCAATTAGACCAGATTACATGTGTCCAGTGGACACGTGTGTGAAATGGACAGCTATATATGGGGCAAGATTTATTTTTTTGGGAACAGATTTCCCCCTTTTTATTTTTTTTTTCAGGTGAGAGTGGGATGTTGGGGGGGGATAGTAGGTATATTTGGGGAGGTAGGTTGGGTAGGTTAATAGATAAGACAAACAAGACGCATACATGGACGGTATATGACATATGTGGGGGGTAAACACCTTGATGGGGAGAGGTGTTTGGAAATTGGAAGCCCATGATCCCCCTAGTGGAAACAGTGGGACTGAGGTCCCCACCCATGGCCAGTCACCCACTGCATCCTCACAGCCCTGAAGGTGGCTGTGCTGGGAGCTGAGTAGGAGGGCCAGGCCGACCCTCTAGATGCAACAAACGGTCCTCAAGCTGGCATAGCAGATCTCTGACCTCCCTGCGGAGGTCACTATGCACCACGATCCGGACCTGGTGATGTGTGACAGGTTCCTGTCCGCGTCCGCTCCCAGGGGGGCGAGCCCCATCCTCTGAGGCGGTTCCACTCAAAGGTGGTGCAGGACCAACGAATGAGGAGGTCCCGGGTTGGACCCCAGACGTGCTGGTGCCCGGTGCCATGGCCAGCTAAGGTGGGTCCACCGGGACTAGCCTTCCCAAATGTGCTATGGTGTTTAAATTTTATCAACATATGTGAGTTAGCAATAGTCAACACATTTCAGGATTAGTTATAACAGCATGCATAGATATTCCCATTAACCCAAACACCAGATATGGAACAGTTGCATAGCAAACAGAACGCATGCATATACATGGAACCACAGTGGTCATTACAACAGCATGCAGGTACATTGATGGCAGCATGCCACCAATGTGGGAGTATTTCAACATGGCACATGCATGGAAACAAATTTAAATAATTATCAAACAATAAGACATATGTCCCAACAGTAGAGTTAATACAGCACATACCGATTGAGTTGTGTATTTAGTTTATTGTTGCAGATATGGTGGGGGGGGGATGTCAATTAACAACTAGTATATTCCTGTAGTTCGCATTACTTTCCTAGTCATAGCTGTGATCTGTACCTTACAGGTATTAGTACACTACCCTATTGCCTTAGTTTGGACAGTAGTATGGCTGTCGACAACTATATACATGAATTGAGTTTTACCTGCAGTATACACCTTTTACCTGGTATACCTGTGGAGGTATTGTTTGTTAACACTACCTAACTGTTTCTACTCATACTCCCAGATTCCAGGTTGATGTTATGCACATACCTGTCCATCTCTTATTGCCCAAACTCTGGGCATGTCTTCACCACATGCAGGTTAACCGGGACATATTTCGACTATTGCCCTCTTAAACCTTTAGTGAATTGTACAATGACAGGTTTGTATTCATTGACATTTTCCAAATATGTACAGGTCTGACAGTCAGTTATATGACAAGAAATGCTGCCTACATGTCAGAAATTAGCACACTGATATGCCAGGAGGACAGGGTGACAGGCAACAGATATGGGCCGATTAACTGGACATTCTGGACAATTCTGTACACTTGTGGGGGTATGATTCTGCATACAGCTTACTATCACTCCAAGGATTCGAACCATGGGCTGTTTCTGCTAAAAATAAAACATTGTCCTTCACAGTTGAGTGTGCTATATAGATATTGCTGTGTATCTCTTGTCTGATTTCTGTCTATAATTCTCCCGTGGTTTTACATTCTGACCTTGTAATTACAACACTCTTATACAAGATTTCCTAGACAGTTGTATTATGTTGTACAGTGTGGGTGACACTGATGAGTAATACCTTAGTATTCAGAGCAACTGCAACACTAACAATGCCATACAATACCAGAGTAAACAGTACCAGTACAGGATATCAATCTTTTATTTCAAGGCACAGTGTTCTTATCTGACAGACCTGTGGGAGCAATGTTTGTTAGCACTACCCGAATGCTGCCACACAAAGTAACAAATTCCACATTAGTATTATACACATACGTCTCACTCTGTTGCTGTACACACTCTTGTCACAGCTTGACAACATGGGGGTGGAGATGGGACATACTTGTCTAATTACTCTCATAACATTTTGGGGAGTTGCTAGAGTGACAGGTTTGTTCTTATAGATGTCTGAGAATCAGTTGTTTGTATTGTTTGCTGCCTAAACGTCTGGAATCATCCCACTGATTTGCCAGGAGGACAGGGTGACAGACAGCAGACATGGGCCGATTTACTGGACATATCTGTACAGTTATGGGGTATGATTCTGCATACAGCCTACTACCACTCCCAGGATTCGAACCATGGCTGTGTGTGCTAAAAATACAACAGTTCACGTCACAGTGGAGTGTGCTATTTAGAGAGAAAACAGTGAAAAGACAGACAACAAATTCTAAGTGTCTCTCAGTTGTACTATATGACCTCTTGGGATTACAACAGTCATATACAGACATTCCTACACATTTTATTTATGTAGCACAGTGTGGGTAACACTGCTTAATACAACAATACTATTAAGAGATTGCAACTCTACATTACCATATGATACCAGAGTAAACACATGCAGTCCATACGTTAGACCTTTACTGTCAGGCTACTATGCTTTTATTTACATACAACCTATATGAGACTCTTCTTGCCATATTCTCTGGTGTATGCAGTACATGCCTTAAGCAATACAGGTTTTATACAGGCAATTAACTTACTACTACTTCTAAATTGATTTCCTATGACAGTACATACAAGAGTATTACTAACCTGCCTCACGTTGCAACCGCTGCAGTCTACAGACATGGGATTCCTGGTTCGCAGCCCGCTCACCTGCCACAGGGAAAGACATAAGAGGAATATTTAGCCATACCTATCCATAATATACATGAGCTGGCAATTATTAAACAGGTAGTGGACTAATACTTACATACAGCTGGGACATCCCCTGTCCTCCTAGCTTCTTAGATCCACTGATTCAAGAGATCCCCCTTTCTCCGCTTCAGGTCGGCATAGTGATGCCTGACCTGCTCACCAATTCGGGGTATGCCAGTGGCACTGGTGAGGTCACGTGCAAGACGGTCCCAGGCTTCCACTTCGCATTGGAAACCCTGGTACTGGCCCTGCAGCAGTCTCTGGTTATGGTTTTTCACAAGGAGTCCTGCCATGACTCTGGACTCCTGGATGCCTCAGCACTGCACCCGAGAGTGCACACCCTTTCCCATTCCAGATATAGTGCATACCGGGGGAAGCTACAATCAGTTATGAGATGTATTCCCGCATGTTGGGTTTAAATAGGGCCGGTTTCCTGCACTTTGCTGTGACTGGATGGTTTTGAAAATGCTAAGCTATGGGCAAACCTGCTTACCTAAGGTTGGCATTGTTTAAAGAGGTATACCAATGGGCAGACTGAGTTAGCTGGCCTACACATTGCTTACACCTACTAAGCTGGGATGTGCAATGCTTAGCGTTGCTTAATATTTAGTTTGCATTATATTTGCTTTTTGGCATTGATTTATTATTCATTACATGTTATATATGTGTTTGGCATTCATGATTCATGTGTACGTACACTGTATGGGGTCCTTGTGTTTATTAGGGAATTTCAACACTTTATTACAATGGCACCTCACATTTGTGCTTACTGCAGTTC
Organism: Protopterus annectens; assembly: GCF_019279795.1. Lineage (NCBI taxonomy): Eukaryota > Metazoa > Chordata > Ceratodontiformes > Protopteridae > Protopterus > Protopterus annectens. The sequence goes on along the minus strand of NC_056733.1, from coordinate 1,835,303,027 downwards.
ACATATTTATGTTATGTAGTAGGTTATACAACATAAAACTGTATATAGATTTCTTTCACATGTTTGGTTTGATTTTGTTATACTGAGGATCTGTTTGGTGATACCTCAATCTTATGTACTGCTGTGATGGCTTAGTGGTTAACTACTATGACTATAGTGTACAGGGTCCTGGGTTCAAGACTTGCAAAGGTTGTTTATTTTGTTTCTGGCAAGGACAGAGACTGTTGCATACAGAGTGATTAAGGCATTTTTAAGCAATTGTAAGTGAGTTTGCGCGAGGGTAAGCAATGCTAACCTTCGGTTAAATATGCTTACAGAGAGATTGCGTCAATATTGCTTAATCTGTATGCACATTGCTTACCCCCGTGCAAATGGGCTTAAATTTTCGCTTACTACTTCTTAAATATGCTTACTTGTGCTTACTATTGCTTACTCCCGCTTACCACCGCATTAATTTAGACAGTAATGTCAAATGGTTATTGAGAAGGTGGTGGATTTGGTAACTGTATGGATTTATCATTCATTACACATTTTACCTTCCATTTGTATCCCTGATTCCTGTGTACATATACTGTATGGGGCACTTGTGATTATCTGTAGACTTTACAACATTATGACAATGACACATCACATCTGCATTTAATGCAGTACTCTAGTTCAGAAATACATGTTATTTAGTAAGTTATGCAACATAAAACTGGTCATAAAGTGATTTGACATGGAAAATGGAATTTACTGGAGTGTGACTCGAACCAGGAATGACTGCTCATAAGGCGAATGCTCTGCCCACTACACTATTGCTGTAGTGCTTCATTTGAATATATCTTGCTTTTTATCCTCTTGTGCAATTTAAGCTGCATTAACCATAGCTAAGCGATGGGCAAACCCACGCACCTATGGTTAAATTTAATCTGTTTCATAAAAAAAAAAAACACTTCTTTATATTTAATGTTTTAACTATTGCTCTTGTAAACTTGGGGGGATGTTGCTGGGGCTATGCAAACACCTATGAGCGGTCTCGCTCATTCTTATTCAAACACTGCTGTTCTTCATTGCAGAGGCATGTATATTCTGAGAGCTCTTCTCTCAGACAAGCCCCCTGCACTCATACATGCTCCATGTCCGTTTAGGAGCTCAGGCAGCGAGCCTTCATTGACATGCATGGTGCGCTGCTATCCTGCTCCTAAACGGTCGCTTCTGTGCAGGACTAAGCTAGTCCTGCATGGAAGGTTAGTAGATCCAGGGGATGGTTAAAACAGCATGACAAAAAAAATTGTGTGTTTTTCTCTTTCTTAGATAGGGGAATGACTGGGCTAAGACAATTAACTTAATCTAGTAACATGTTTTAAGAGAAAATAACTAAATGAAAAAGAATATTGAATATTATAAGTTTTTTTTTCTAGTAAACAGTTTTGTGTCTGGTTCTCATGTCTCTAGCGGACAATTTGATAAAGAGAAATGGCTTGGAGAAAATGTTTTCTGAAAGCATTCAAGTGTTTTCCCAACTGAGAGAGCTATAAAGATAACATGCTATACCATGCCCCTTAGCATGGATAGACTCAAGCAAACCTAAAAACAGAGGTTATGTGTGTGGCTGTCAGTTTGGAACATTTTTCCTATTAGGAGGACAAAACTTCAATATTGAAGACATACACAGTTTTTGTTTACTGTTATTAAGTTAATAGGTTTTGGGGGGAATTGGGGGTGTGTCTGTATTTTTGTTTGAGGGTTTTTAATAAAACAAAAAGTTCTATAAGATCTGACATTGGCTCAAATGGAGATGAAAGGAAAAACTGTATAAAAGATTAACCTGCAAAACAGTACATGCATGTAACACAAAAGCAGAAACTAGACATTTAACAAAAAGCAGTTATACATACAAGGTGGGAACAATAATCTCTCTAGAATATGATGCTTTATATAATGTCTTTAACCATTAATGATCTTACAAATAAATACAAAAAAGTAGTGAAATATATTAAAAATGTACAGTGTAAATAGCTATGCTACAGCAGACACACTTGGAAAGAACTGAACATGTGAATTTGATAAAGAAAGGTTTTCAGGATGGTGATTCAGCAGAATACCTTGGGCAAAGGAAGAGAGGAGTATTTATATTAATTGCAAGAGGAGTTCCAATAGTAATAGTTCTAATGTTATGTCACCTTCTTTGAAAATATCTCCTTACATAAACACAATTTTCACCTCCAACAAACTTTACCAACCTCTTCTATCAACACACACTATCACAGCAACATAACCTGTTCCTCCACCTATCTACTACCAAAATTCCACAGGAAAACTCATATATCTTTTTACTTAAACAAAACATATCATTATAACTCAACTAAAAATCCTAAATTCCACTTAGATTCTCAGCATAATCTCCTCCTACACGGAGATGTTCATCCTAACCCTGGTCCCAATACTAATTCTAACTTCAATCTAAACAATATTACTTCTCCAACTCCATTGCCATGTACTAAAACAGCCGAATTGTTTCTAATTGCTCACCTTAATATTAGAAGTATAAATAACAAAACTCACCACCTTCATGCACTCTTGCACCTACACTCATTCGACATTCTATGTCTTACAGAAACCTGGCTAAAACCCTCTACTCCAGACCATGAAATCACCCCACCAGGCTATAATATTCTTAGAAGTGACCGTATAAAGAAGAAAGGAGGAGGCGTTGCCATTATCTATAAATCTAATCTCAAAGTCACACCCTATAATGAACTTCCCTCACTAGACTCCAAAACCGAAATACTGTCTATCAAACTTCAAATTAACAACAACAAATCAATATATCTAATCTGTATGTACATTCCCCCAGGAAATAATATTCATATTCTAGAAAACTTACTTAGTTCACTCTCTAATCAGCTACCCCAGGAAACTATTATCCTTGGGGACTTTAACATTGACTGGATAACCTGTTCATCCCAGCACCCTACTAGTCATATAAACCTCTATGGGTTCTCACAATTAATTACCTCTCCAACTAGAATCCATAAACCGAATAAAAAGAAACTACTCTTGACTGGATCCTTACAAATAACCATACTAACATTTACACCCCAGGAACACTTCCCGATAATATTAGTGACCATATGCTCACTTATGTTAGTAGACAAAAATTGCATATCCCAATTACCCATAACATCAAGATATCCCGCTCTAATAAATCCTTCAACCCAGACAACTTTCTGACAGAATTGAAAGCATGTGACTGGTCCCCACTGACTAGCCTTGAACTAAATGAAGCAGTGTCCTACTTTAATACTCACTTTCTACATATCCTTAATGATCATGCTCCCATTCGCTCTACTAGAATAAAATCTAAATCAGCACCTTGGCTCACTAAACAAACTAAGCAAAAAATGCACCTAAGGAATAAAATCTGGGCTAAATGGAGAGCTACTAAAAGTATATCAGATCACCTACTCTTCAAACAGTTAAGAAATGCTACTAAAAAAGAGACTCTTAAACACAAAAGGAATATTATCTCCACCTTCAACAAACAAATCAACACACCCTCAAAAATTCTGGTCAGGTATTAACAAACTTCTTAAACCAGGACATTCTACTACTCCTACCCCATCTGGCTTTGACCTCGACAATTCCTCCCAGATCCCAGATTCCTTTAACAAGTATTTTACAGAAACCATTCAAGCCCTAGCGAATTCATTACCCACATCTACTACTAGCTGCCCTAATACCTCCAAAGCCTCAACTGATACCTTTCACATTCAACCTGTTGCTACATCTCTTATTTATAAGCTTCTCAAAAAACTTAAACCTTGCACCCCATCTGCTGACCAACTTCCATCAGAATACCTACAAATTGCCGCTGAAGCCATAGACTATCCCATATCAATACTTATTAACAGAACTATCTCTGAAGGAAAAATTCCTTCCATATGGAAAATATCTCATATAATTCCTCTACACAAAGGGGGCTCCTCTACTGAACTCTCAAACTTTCGCCCTATTGCCTTACTCTCCCATTAGCTAAGATTATGGAAAGATGTATACACAAACAACTTCTTAACTACCTTCTGCAAAACAATCTTCTAGCTAATTGTCAACATGGCTTTAGACCTTCTCACAGCACCACAACTGCCCTCCTTTCCTTCTCTGACGCTATAAATAATAATAGGAACAAAACCTTTTCTCATCAGCACTATTCCTAGACCTGTCAAAAGCCTTTGATATGCTTAATCATAATATTCTCCTTGACAAACTACATCACTATTCTCTTGGTTCACAAGCTCTTCAATGGTTTAGGAGTTATCTCCAAAACAGGCAACAAGCAGTGCTATGGGATAACAACCTTTCTTCCTTACTCCCAGTAAACATTGGGGTTCCACAAGGCTCAATCTTAGGTCCCCTTCTTTTTCTTTATTTATCAATGACCTGCACTTGAACAAACCCCAAGCCATCTGTATTCAATATGCTGATGACTCAACTCTAATCTGCGCTACTAATAATGTTTCCTCCCTCCAGTCCCTTACCCAAGCAGTCTTCCATAACGTAGAGAGATGGTTTATGGAACACTCCCTCCTTCTCAATGCCAAAAAAACAAAACTTCTTCTCTTTACTCCTACACACAAATCTCCAACTCCTTTCTTCACTATCTCCTCAAATAATGCAACCTGTATTAACCCAGATATGACCACTCGCCTGTTAGGTGTTACTATTGACAACCATCTTAATTTTGATGACCATATTAACAATACCATTAAATCAGTTAACAAAAAGATAGGTTCTCTCTACAGAATTAAACCCTTTCTTACCCCTGCAGCCAGAAAAACCTTGGCCCAGACCCATCTGATCTCTACCCTTTTCTATGCCTCTGCTATATATACAAACTTATCTAAATCCAACCTTACCAAACTATCCACCTGTTACAATAGTATAACTAGATTCATTACTGCTAACCCTTCAGAACTCATCACTGTCACAACCTCAAGCAACTAGACTGGTTAGAGCTAAATAACCACATACTCTATCAACAGCTACTTATCACTCATAAGTCTCTTTTCTACCCTGATGCTACCCCTAGCCTCAAAAAACTAATTTCACCATATAAAAACCTATCCACACTACGCTCTGCTAATAAACTCCTGGTGGCCTTAAATAAATCATATAATAAAGCTGGGGATGCATTATTCTCTAACTCTGTCGGGAAATTCTGGAATCAACTCCTTATGAAATAACTAACCTTGACTCTACATCCCACTTCAAAAGACACATCAAAGAATATCTAAAATCCCGGTGGTTATGCCCTTGTGCTAACCCTGACTGAAATGATTTCATTTTTTCCCAAGTTCCCCCCTCTCCCCTTATGGGTCCTCGAATAATAGGTTTAATTATTGACTGTTTTATCCTTGATACTGACTCTACCTTAGCATTCTAGTTTACTGTCACATATGTTTTTCTGACCTGTGTACTGCGTATCTATCTTTTATTTAATCTAACTTTAGTATATTCGATATCACTTATTTTACTTTTATCTGACTTTTTCTCTATTGACATACTTTTGTCAGTGTTAGTTTTTCGTAAATTGCTATATAAGTCTACACTGGTACTTTTGTATTATGTTTATTTTGGTCTTTTGTAATAATTGTATTACTTCGTGTATTTGGAGCTTTTCTCCCCGGGCCTCTACTGAAAATGGATATATGTCCAGTAAGACTAGCCCGGTCAACAAATGTAAAATAAAAATAAAATAGACAAAATTACATAGATTACACAAGAATTTATTTTTATTTATTTGCAACTTTTCTCCCCGGGCCTCCGCTGAAAATGGACATGTATCCAGTCGACTATCCCGGTAAACAAATGTAAAAGAAAAATAAATAAATAAATAAACATAAGAGGATAAAAAAGACAATAAAGGTAAATTTGTAGTACTAAGGGGTTACTGGTAAGGGAGGAGGAGGATTACACAGGCATGTATTTATATTGCAATGAACATTTCTATAATGAAGCTTAAGAAAATTCTGGGAGAAATAATCACCTTTTAGCAAGGAGAATTACTTATAGGTGGGGACTGAAATTTGATGTGCATTACCGAAGATGTGTCTGGGGGCCCAGAAGGAAAAATATAACAGAGTATGTGAATTCAGTACTAGGAGTTCAGAGTGAATTTACATATTATTCCCCAAGATACAAAAACTGGGCTAGACTAGACAGAATTTACATTTCACAGGAACACGTGCATTTATTTGAATGTATTGATACTCGCCCAATAACTATTTCAGATCATGCACCAATAATAACAAATGAAAACACAGGGTAATGAAATAAAAATGAGACTGGTGCTTTCCTACCTATCTGTTGAAAAGAGAGGAATTTAAGGAATGGGTACTGGAAATTCTTCAGGAGCTATTAGAGAAGATAGACATTTTTTCTGAAAATATAGCTAAGAAGTGGGATAAAATTAAAGTGGAGTTTAAAAATAGAGTGAAAATAAAAAAAAGGAGATATGGCTAAAAAG